>NC_053027.1:362104871-362124284 GCF_003073215.2 Triticum urartu | reverse complement strand
AATTTGCTTACTCATGCTCCCGTGCTTGCTTTACCCAATTTCGACAAGCCTTTTGAGATTCATTGCGATGCTAGTGGTAATGGCATAGGAGGTGTGTTAACGCAAGAGAAGCGCCCTATAGCTTACTTTAGTGAGAAACATTTCGGAGCGCAACTCAACTACCTCATCTATGACAAAGAGATATATGCTTTAGTCCGCGTTTTACATGAATGGGAACATTACCTTCGTCCCCATGAGTTTATCATTCATACCGATCATGAGACTCTCAAGTATCTTAAGGGTCAAACTAAGTTGAATAAGCATCATGCTAAATGGAGTGAATTCATTGAGTCTTTTCCCTATGTCATCAAGTACATCAAGGGTAAAGAAAACATCGTAGCGGATGCTCTTTCCCGCATATGCATGCTAGTCACGCAACTTGAGTTAGATGTCATTGGCTTCGAGCATATCAAAGAATTGTATGAGCATGATGAAACTTTTTCCACTCCTTATGCCAAGTGTTTGTCGAATACATCTTGGGAACGCTATTACATCAAAGACGGCTATCTTATGAGAGCTAACAAACTTTGCATCCCCAAGTTGTCCCTTCGTTTGTTGCTTTTCAGGAATCACATGGAGGAGGCTTAATGGGACATTTCGGGCGCGACAAGACGTTCGCCACGCTCTCGAAGAGCTACTTTTGGCCAAAGATGTTTCAAGACGTCAACCGCTTCACCAACCGATGTTCGACATGTTGCAAAGCTAAGTCCAAAGCTCAATCTCATGGCCTCTATATGCCTCTACCGATTCCATACCAACCATGGGAAGACATTAGCATGGACTTCGTCCTTGGTTTGCCTAGGACTCGCAATGGGAAAGATTCTATATTTGTTGTTGTGGACCGTTTCTCAAAAATGGCATATTTTATTCCTTGTAACAAGATAGACGATGCTTCACATGTGGCTAATCTCTTTTGTAGGGAAATATTGCATCTACATGGTGTGGCAAAGACTATCGTCTCGGACCGCGACGTCAAGTTCTTGAGTTACTTTTGGAAGACCTTATGCGCCAAGCTCGGAATCAAGCTTCTATTCTCCACGGCCTATCACCCACAAACCGATGGCCAAACGGAGGTCACAAACTGCACGCTCGCCACCCTTCTTCGCGTGCTAATCAAGAAGAACATCAAGGAGTGGGAGGAGTGCTTACCCATGACCGAGTACGCCTACAACCGCGCAAGACATTCGACTACCGGCAAATCCCCCTTCGAGGTTGTCTATGGTTTCAACCCGTTGTCCCCATTGGACATCCTACCTCTACCACTCCACGAGCGCACAAACATGGACGCGAGTGACCGAGCCAACCACCTCAAGAAGATGCATGAAGATACAAGGCACACCATTGAGCTTCAAGTACAATGACTCGCGACCAAGCTCAATGTCAACAAGAATCACGTGATATTCAACATTGGAGATCTTGTGTGGCTACACCTTCGCAAGGAACGCTTCCCCAACGAACGCAAGTCCAAGCTGCTACCACGAGCCGATGGACCATTCAAGGTGCTTGCCCGCTACAACAACAACACATACAAGATCGACATCCCACGCGACAAGTACTCCGTGAGCGACATCTTCAACGTCAAAGATCTGTCCCCGTACCATGGTGATGAGGATTTCGATCTGAGGTCGGATCTTCCCCAAGGGAGGGGAGATGATGCGGATCATCCCAAGGTCATCCCCATGGACCTACCATCGTCTCATCAAGTGCCTAGTGGACCCATGACTCGATCACGTGCAAGAGCTCTTGAAACCGAGGTGACATCTCTCCTCTCACAATTCCACTTCGATGCACATGAAGCATGGCTACTACCTCATATGGATACTTTGTGCATACTCAGGTACCATGGAGAAGCTAAGGAGCAAGGACAAGAAGAAGAGGAAGATGGATGAGAAGACGAAGAAGAAGGAGGGCTGAAGGAAAAGTCCCAGCCACCGGACATACGGCGCCTGAAGCATTAGCCGAGCCCCAGCGAGCGGACGTCCGGTCCAGACCGGACGACCGGTGCCCCTGCACCCGAAGCAAACGAGCGGACGTCCGGTCCGGACCGGACGACCGGCGCACCTGCATCCGGACCAACATCAGCGGAAGTTTGACGTTTCCGGACGTCCGGCACCCCCATCACAGAGCAGAACCAGCGGACGTCCGGAGGACACCGGACGACCGACCGCTCCCGAGACACCGGACGACCGGCCACCAGCGGACGTCCGGTATCTGGCTGCGTCCAGATTCGGGCCGAGGCCCATGTACCCCTACTTTTGCCCCCATTTGCACTTAGACTATAAATAGACCTCTCCCACCTCCTTTCTAGGGTTAGCAAATGTTTAGCTCATATTTGTGAGAGAGCTTTGCTCATCCACTTGGTTACCTTCTCCTCGAAGATTCGAGCCTCCACCAGAAGATCCCCCAAGCGGATTCAATCCCCCTTTACGGGAAGATCTCCTAGTGGATTCAAGACCTCCTCACGGAGAAGAACCGGTTGCCGTGTATCGTCCCTAGTTGTCCGTGGATTCGTGTATCGTTCTATGTACTCGAGGATCTAGCCCATGTGTGACTTATTCGTGTTGGTTTAGTGATTTCCTCTTGTGTTTTCCTTCCGCTCTTCCCCGTGTTCTTCATGATTTCCCCGGGATCCGCTCCTTTCGTGAAAGATCGGGCAATTAGGGTCTCTACCCTACATCAATTTTTTTGGAATTTATAAAAAATATTGGGAAAAGAAAGTACCAGAGGGGGCCACCAGCCAGCCACAAGGGTGGAGGGTGCGCCCTACCCCCTAGGCGCCCCCGACCTTGTGGGCCCCCTGCCAGGCCTCCGGTGCCCATCTTTGGTTATATGGTGTGTTCTGACATGGAAAAAAAATCAGAAGGAAACTTTTGGGATGAAGCACTGCCGTCTCGAGGCGGAACCTGGGCAGAACCAATCTAGGGCTCCGCTGGAGCTATTCTGCCAGGGAAACATCCTCAGGGAGGGGGAAATCGTCCCCATCGTCATCACCATCGATACTCTCATGAAGAGGGGGTCAATCTCCATCAACATCTTCACCAACACCATCTCCTCTCAAACCCTAGTTCATCTCTTGTATTCGATCTTGCTCCCAAAACCTCAGATTTGTACTTGTGGGTTGCCAGTAGTGTTGATTACTCCTTGTAGTTGATGCTAGTTGGTTTATCCGGTGGAAGATTATATTTTCAGATCCTTAATGATAATTAATACTCCTCTGATCTTGATCATAAATATGTTTTGTGAATAGAAACATTTGTTCCTAAGGACATGGGAGAAGTCTTGTTATAAGTAATCATGTGAATTTGGTATTCGTTCGATATTTCGATGAGATGTATGTTGTCTCTCCTCTAGTGGTGTTATGTGAACGTCGACTACATGACACTTCACCATTATTTGGGCCTATGGGAAGGCACTGGGAAGTAATATGTAGATGATGGGTTGCTAGAGTGACAGAAGCTTAAACCCTAGTTTATGTGCTGCTTCATAAGGGGCTGATTTGGATCCATATGTTTCATGATATGGTTAGGTTTACCTTAATACTTATTTCGTAGTAGCGGATGCTTGCGAGAGGGGTTAATCATAAGTGGGAGGCTTGTACAAGGAAGGGAAGCACCCAAGCACCGGTCCACCCACATATCAAATTATCGAAGTAACGAACGCGAATCATATGAGCATGATGAAAACTAGCTTGACAACAATTCCCATGTGTGCTCGGGAGCGCTTTGCTTTATGTAAGAGTTTTTCCAGACTTGTCCTTTGCTAGAAAAAGGATTGGGCCACCTTGCTTCACCTTAATTACTTTATTTACTTGTTACCCGTTACAATTTATCCTATCACAAAACAATTTACTACCGATAATTTCAGTGCTTGTAGAGAATACCTTGCTGAAAACCACTTGTCATTTCCTTCTGCTCCTTGTTGGGTTCGACACCCTTACTTATTAAAAGAGACTAGATAGATCCCCTATACTTGTGGGTCATCAAGACTCTTTTCTGGCGCCGTTGCCAGGGAGTGAAGCGCCTTTGGTAAGGAAACAATTATATAGTGTGTTGAAATTTATTGTCACTTGTCACTATGGAAAATAATCCTTTGAGGGGCTTGTTAGGGGTATCTTCACCTCGAACGGAAGAGCAAAGAGTTGCTCCTCACCCTACTGCACCTACTAAAATATTTATTATGAAATTCCTTCGGGTATGATAGAGAAACTGCTAGCTAATCCTTATGTAGGAGATGGAACATTACATCCCGATATGCACCTAATATATGTGGATGAAGTTTGTGAATTATTTAAGCTTGCAGGTATGCCTGAGAATGTTGTCAAGAAGAAGGTCTTCCCTTTATCTTTGAAGGCAAAGGCATTGACATGGTATAGGCTATTGGATGATATTGGATCATGCAACTACAACCGATTTAAATTGGAATTTTAGCAGAAGTTTTATCATATGCATCTGATTCACCGTGATCGGAATTATATATATAATTTTTGGGCTCGCGAAGGAGAAAGTATCGCTCAAGCTTGGGGGAGGCTTAAGTCAATGTTATATTCATGCCCCAATCATGTGCTTTCAAGAGAAATTATTATTCAAAAATTTTATGCTCGGCTTTCTCATAATGATCGATCCATGCTCGATACTTCTTGTACTGGTTCCTATATGAAGAAGGATATTAAATTCAAACGGGATTTATTGGAAATAATTAAACACAACTTTGAAGATTGGGAACTCGTCGAAGGTAAAGAGTCAGGTATAAACCTTAAGTTTGATTATGTTAAATCTTTTATGGATACCGATGCCGGATTCCGGATTTCCGGGGCCGAGGCCGGATGTCCGGGACTTGGCGAGGCACTGGATCTCCGGGGTTGACACCGGATGTCCGGCCGCTGATGCTGTTGGCCGTCTGTTGGGGCAGCCCCTGCGCGTCTACCCAGGCGTCGGATGTCCGGCCTCTAGCTCGGATGTCCGGCCGCTGTAGCTTCAGTAGCTCCGTCTTCTTCCGTCGTCTCTTCCATGCTTCCCTCGCGGATGGTGTAGTTGTTCCTTGGCGCTTGCACTGCTCCTCGTCGTCCGTAGTGTTCCGACAATACCTATGCATGCACACGAGAGGGGTGTCAAGTAGTATACCATCCTCGAAGGGGTCAAGTGAGCACGTGTAAAGGAGATGATTCACCTTTGGGGATGTCAAGTAGATGTCGCACGTGTCACTCGCCAAACGGACTCTTGACATGGTGATGTCCATAGGATGCTCTGCATCATCTCCCCTCCCTTGCGAAAGATCCGACCTCAGATCGAAAACCAAATCACCATGGGAAAGAGATGGCTTCACCGTGTAGAAGTGGCCATTCACCAAGTACTTGTCACCTTGAAGCTCGAAATGGGCACTCTCCAATGTCGCAACATCTTGTGATTCCTTCAAAAGGAGTAAGGACAACAAACACTTGGAAAAACAAATGTGATTAGCGTTAGTGCAAAACCAAGCATTCAAGAGGTTATTCACCAAACAAGTGTCGTCATCACGCAAAGCATACGGTGTGACAAAGGATTGTGACATGGCATGTAAGCATATCAATCGAGCACAAGCAAAGAAATCATGGGGACAAGCATGTGAATGTGAGGTAGTGATGCAAATATGTCTGACAAGAGAAGAAGCATCTACCTCAAGTTCATAGCGAGCATTCACAAATTGCTCAATGAAAGGTCTATGGTAGGCATAGGAAACATTCACATCACCAAATAAGATGAGATGTCTAAACACATGGGTCAAGTGCAAGACAATCCAAGCATAACATGCATGGGGTGTGGTGAATATCGTATGGCACTCAACACAATGTAAAGAGCAATTGTTCATCATGTGTGAGGCAATCAAGGCAAGCATGTAGCAGTCAATGGGACATGGCATATGTGAAGTGATGACATTGTTGCAACCAAACATATGAGAGGATCAAGTAGTCCAAGAATTGGATGCAAGACACAAGGCATATTTATCATGCTGCATGGAACGGTGAAAATGACAATTCGAAGCAAGATCTCTAACGTGTGTGCAATCAAGTGGTCCAAGATGAATAATAAGTCTCATGGTGCAAGCAACACATGTAGTATGATCCGTCATATCCATGCTCAAGAAAGATGTCACCTTGTAGGCGTGTCCTTGTGCATCCTTCACAATGCCGAAGTACAAGCAAGTGCGATGTAGAATCATCGTGGTAGAAGTTGGTTCGCTCTTAAGAGCTCGGATTGTGAACTCACGTGACGTGGAAGTTGACACGAAGTCCAAGTATCCTACACATGCACACAACAAAAGAAAGAACGTATGTGCATGGTAGATAAACACATCATCCATCATGATGGTTCTCTTCTCTTGCACATAACCATTAGAAGCACAAGTGCATGAATAATATGATGTCACAATGGCAATATTCATGGCACTAGGCATATGGTGCAAAGAGGTAAGACAAGCATGCTTCACAAGAAATATGTCAAAATCTCCAAATATATGCGAGAATGCTATGGGGGCAAACTCATTATTAAGACTAAAGGCATAGTTGCACTCAATACATGGGAAATCATCTATCATTAGAGAGGCAACACATGGAGTTATATGACAAGAAGCAATAACAATCATGTGCAAAGCATGGTAATGGTTGTCATCAACCGCATGAAATGAGCAAGTATGAATCATCGGTGATGCAACAAGGCAAGCACTCATAGTAATCAAGTCGTGCAAGCTAGTAGTGCAAAGATGCAACATACTAGAGGAAATCATGGCAATAATGTCATGTGAGCAAATAATAGGCATAGATAATGCACATGACATATCGCAAGCACGAACACAAAGCAAGATCATAGTATTATCATAGGCATGGGGCACAAAGCAAACATGGCAATAACAAGCAATATCTCCACCAAACTTCCAAATACACATACAAGTATGAGAATCAATCATCATGTGTAATGCAAAGCATGGGTCACGAATGCATGGCAAATGCATAGTAATGAGCATATCATGCAAAGTGAACATGGCAAGATGGGCATATAATATGTAATGGACAATAACCCATAACCATGTGAGGACCATGTAGAAGAAATGTGTGAAGTCTTTGCGCGAAGAGAGCGGTGGGAAGGATAATCCATGGGATCCCAAGTCATCATTGCTCTCTAGAGCTCGTTTTGTCAACTCGTGGGATTGTGAGGTTGACAAGTATTCATGGGTACCTACACAAAAGAAACACAAGCGAAAAAAATTGTGTGTGTGGTAAATGTACACATCATCCATCATGATGTATATGTGCAAGTGTGAGTTAGCACAAGATAAACATCGCTCAAAGAAATTTGATGCATGGTATAAGAACATGTCATCCATCATGAAAGAATAGTTGTTATGTATAACACAATGGGGACGCAAATTGAGCATACAAGTATAGCAAGAGTGTGGCACAACAATAGCATTTTTATTCATGGGGAGCATATGGTGCACACAAGTATTGTGATCATGCAATGAATGGGATGAATAAAAATCTCCTAAAATGTATGAGGAAACTATGGGGGTCTCCTCATGAGCAATATTGGAAACATCATATGGAGAAAATGGGAAACACCCAAAACAATGCATATCCGAAGCTAGGTGGTCATGGCATGGCATATGAGATAAATGATGCAAAGGGAACATATTAATATCATCACAAGAAAAACAAATGCCAATAACCATGGGCTTGTCATCTATGCCATATGTGCAAATTGGGTTTATTTGAATGGCATATGCATAGTCACTAAGATGATATTGCAAATATGACATATGATTGATCTCATGCATAGCTTATGACAAGTCAAGCGGATTGTTAAACATGATGTGACTGAGAGAATTAGCACAATAAATCCTATGTAACATGGCATCACAACTAATAGACTCCACATGGCAATCATCATACTCATCATAAATGGGTAAATCATAGCATGGGGAAGTCACACTATCATGAAGCATGGTAATAGGTTGATCAACATCATGCAAGCAATCAATGTCAAGAATGTCCACTAGTGGGACTAGAGCATCACCTTCACCTATGTTACCTTGTTCATTCCACTCTAGTGGTTTAGGTGAGGTGGGAAATACGAAATGGTGGTCATCTTCATCTTGATGGAACCATGTGGGTGGGTGCATCATATTCCACCATGGCCATCGTCTTGTCCAAAGGGAGGACGAAGTCATCGCGAATCGGTGCGTCATCATAGATGGGACCTAGCACCAAATGAGAAGACATAGTAGAGGTAGACGTTAAGTCGTTAGAAATCATAGTGGTCTCACTCTCTCCATGTGGTGGTTCACTCACTCCCTCAAGGTAGGTGCACTCAATCTCACATATGGTGGAGTCACTCATCTCACTCAAGTGGTGGGGGTTGTGGCTCTCCTCACATGGGAATTGTGGTAACACATCATATATGGGGATAGTGGTGAAGTCACTCTCAGTCTCAATATGGTGGAAAAAAGTCACTCAAGTCATCATACATCGCCGTGGTCGAAGGGAAAATCCCATGCTCAAACATCTCATCGCCATCGTCGTGGATGAAAACCGAAGATGGCACATCATCGCTCTCACCTCCTAAGATGGAAGCATCATCCTTGCTCGTCAGCATGTCGCTCGCCTCCAAAGCTTGGTCCTTGATGGTGCCCGTAGTCGTAGTCGTCGCCGCACCATCTTGAAAAAGAGTCGAAGTAGACTCAGCATCATCTGATGAGGACATGACTACCTTGGATACGATCAAAAATATTGCATACATGCATATTTGTCAGGTGATTTTTAATGCAAACTATTCAATAATCTATTTATGTTATCCGAAACAAAAATACTTCACACACTTTTGTGTTTTGTGTAATTGCAGGTGTATGGGACATTTGTATAATCCACATATGAAGATAAGGGAAAAGGAGAAGTTTATGTTGTGTTCAAAAAGTCCTCTCACGTCACTTTTGGGCCAAGAGAAGATAGAGTCCAAGTCTTTCACGTTCTGGATTCAGATTCGGACTGCACAGACATACCTGACTCAAAACGCCAACAACTTTTTCATACGGACTCCGAATTGGGTGATTCTTTTTTTGTTGGAAACTAGATTTCGTGCTCTTTCCAACCCAATTGGATTCACCTTCAAATTCGTCCGGAGCGTTGATCTACGGACGAAACAATCTGACATTGCAGCAGAATCCGAGTCAAACTACAAGCCCAAAGGTGTTGCATCACCTCCACTTGGGCCCATGAGCCTTGTACGACCTAGGGTTAGTTTTAGGCTGCCTTGGGACGTCCTCCCACCTCCTTGGCCGCCACCCCTTGCTCCTATATAAGTAGATCCATCTAGTAGCTTTTTCCTTGGGTTTTGTTTAGATTAAAAGTTCGCCATAGCCGCAACTTCACGTACTTCGTTTGTGTCCAACGACCAGACCAAGACGTCACAGAACCCCACCTTGATCAATAAAGCTTTCATCTTATATTCGCAATATCTAGATTGCAATCTCAGTTTCTTGCTTGTTCTTCGTTTGCTCGCAGGAAACAGGCCCTCGTGGTCAGGTTGATCGTGCTCCGGCGTGGTCAATAACCCCTCGGAAGTTGGTTTAGCGATTGCTAAGGCGCGACGTCTCGCACGATCGTAGTCGGATCGTCAAGGTCGACTCCCACAGAAAACGATAGCCACCATCTCATCGAAACATCGGGACACCTTTGCCTCTATCAAGTGGTATCAGTTTTCAGGTTGCTCGGTGAGAATTTCCAGTTTTCCTAGATTAGATTTATTTTCTTACCTATTGTCCAAGAAAAAGCCACAAAAAAGAGTTAGATCTATTCATCCTTGGTCCAAGCCAGTCTGAGCCTTTGCAATTTTCTTTTCATTGCTTGCATAGTTGAATTATCGGTTGCATCATCGTGTCGAGTTGCTGGTCTTAGTGTCTAGTTCGTTTAGAGTTTCGAGTTCTGTTCACATTAGTCACGCCACCGCTGCATCATTATCTCTTCCGCTGTCCACCACCCATCCATCAATTTCCACCACGTGCTACCCACCATTCATTGTCATAATAATAGTTGAGATCGTTCACATCTTCACTTGATCCAATCTGCATCTTATCTAGTTTGTTTTGGAAAGAGGGAGAAAAAAAAAGAGAGAAAAAAACGAGAGGAAAAAAAAGAGAAAAAAAAGTCAGAGAAAAAAAGGAGAGAAAGAAAAAAAAGTGTGAGGAAAAAAAAGAGAAAAAAAACAAAATTCGGATCTTTTTAGACTCAATCTCGTAGTTGAATTCGGATTGGAATCTGTTTTGTGCACTGTTCAGTAAAACAGCTTGGCTGTTGTTTCACATCATTATCTTTACTGCCGTTGTGATCTTCACTTATATCTTGCTGTCCAGAGCTACTTAGTATCCTTCATTGATGCTGGTTGTGCTACGACGTGACCTCATTAGTGTTCTAGGCTCGCGTCTCTAGTTCGGTCTAGCCTAGGACCAGCACAGTACCGTCGTTGAGCGTTTATTCAACATTGCATCTCTGAATTGATTATTGCTAATCTTTTGCTACCATATATAGCCAACCCAGCTCCACATATTTCTACACCGTGTATACGCACGTTCCCCTGGCAATCGCTTTACACAATCTTCGGAGTTATTTGACACTGCTGGTTGCCTGTCACCACCTGCCACATGGTAAGAACTTGTAAGATATTGATATTTGCTTTACTGTGAGCACTTTACAACCACATCCTAGTAGTTCATAGGAACATTATTCTCGAATTTTGGTTCTTGTTTCTACTAATCATGACAGGTTCCAGAGATAGAAGTTCTTGGATGACGGACACATCTTCACCATCACGAGAGTTGGGACAACACACACAAGCATATGGTCAGGTTATCTCTTTACCATCATTTGAGGGTAGATTTAATCCTTCTATTTATCTAGCTTGGGAGCTTGAAGTAGAACAAGTTTTTAGTCACCATGATTTTTCTGAACTTGAGAGAGTACGAGCTACCATTAGAGCATTTACTGGTTTTGCTTCTGTTTGGTGGAGTGTACATTGTAAGAAAAACATTGATAACCAACCCACAACTTGGAAAGTTTTGAAAGCTGTAATGAGACAACAATTTTTTCCTCCTTACTATCGTCGTGAATTGCGTTGCAAATTGGAGCAATTAAAACAAGGCAGTAACACTGTTCATGCTTACTATCAAGAGTTCAAATCTTATATGCATCATTGTGACATAGAAGAATCTGAGGATGATACAATGAATAGATTTTTTGGTGGTTTGAACCATGATATTCAGGCAAGATTTCGGTATATTCCTCGTTGCATTACTGGTATGTATGTCCGTGCTTGTACCTTTGAGAGACAGATACAGGAGGATGCATTGGGTGACTACAACAACTACTATTCCAGTTCATGCTCACCATCGCCGGTTGGTTACTCCACTATTGCACCTACTAGAGCAGCCCCACCTCGGATTGTGAGCGCAATATCATCTCAAGAGTATGGTAGATTGTCAACGTCCGTACCTACATCAGCTACATCTCTGCGAGGTAACAGTAAAGGTATTGATGATATAACTTCACATGAGAATGAAGCATGCCTAGTTAACTTGAATGCATCATGTGTTGAGTTACCTGTTGATTTGAGCACACCACCTATTTTAGAGACTCTTGTTACTGTCATGAATGCGTCATGTGATCAAACAACTGAAATATCAACAATTTTGAGTGCACCCATTGAATTAACTGTTGATGCAAAAGAACCAATGTTTAATCATTTTGATATGACCTCTAATCTTGATGATGATTCTATGTCCAATGACTTATTGCATGTTTGCTTATTTAAGCATGATGTAGCATGTAAATTTGATGCAAGTAATGTTTATTCATCGAAGTTAGGATGGTTTAATGATGAACATTGCCAATCTTTTGAAGTGAATAAGAGCTTCACTTATATGTGCAAACTGAGTTGTAATATTTTCATGCCTTCTACTTCTTGTGATAATTTTTTGGCTTTAGTTTTTATGAACTATGAAAGTTACTCATGTATACATGTGTCATACGTGCAAAAATCAAGGGAAGTTAAAATGGATGACATATACATATACAACATGTACACCTTGTCTCTTTTGTTAGCCACATTTCAGATTAAGCAACGCCGAGGACGGCTTTGTTTTCAAAAAGGGGAGGATGATGAGGACATGACTACCTTGGATACGACCAAAAATATTGCATACATGCATATTTGTCAGGTGATTTCTAATGCAAGCTATTCAATAATCTATTTATGTTATCCAGAACAAAAATACTTCACACACTTTTGTGTTTTGTCTAATTGCAGGTGTATGGGACATTTGTACAATCCACATTATGAAGATAAGGGAAAAGGAGAAGTTTATGTTGTGTTCAAAAAGTCCTCTCACGTCACTTTTGGGCCAAGAGAAGATAGAGTCCAAGTCTTTCACGTTCTGGATTCAGATTCGGACTGCACAGACATACCTGACTCAAAACGCCAACAACTTTTTCATACGGACTCCGAATTGGGTGATTCTTTTTTTGTTGGAAACTAGATTTCGTGCTTTTTCCAACCCAATTGGACTCACCTTCAAATTCGTCCGGAGCGTTGAGTTACGGACGAAACAATCTGACGTTGCAGCAGAATCCGAGTCAAACTACAAGCCCAAAGGTGTTGCATCAGACGTCACAGAACCCCACCTTGATCAATAAAGCTTTCATCTTATATTCGCAATATCCAGATTGCAATCTCAGTTTCTTGCTTGTTCTTCGTTTGCTCGCAGGAAACAGGCCCTCGTGGTCAGGTTGATCGTGCTCCGGCGTGGTCAATAACCCCTCGGAAGTTGGTTTAGCGATTGCTAAGGCGCGACGTCTCGCACGATCGTAGTCGGATCGTCAAGGTCGACTCCCACAGAAAACGATAGCCACCATCTCATCGAAACATCGGGACACCTTTGCCTCTATCATCATCAATGCCACAAAGAGGGATGGCAGTGAAGTCGAACTTGGGAGCATCGCCTTGGAGCTCGTCGGGCTTGGTCATCATGGTGGTACTAGCCTCATGCTCGTTCCCATGGAGCTTGGTCGTTGCGAAGTGAGCTTGGGGTGGAGAAGCTTTGGCCTTCATGAGTTCTTGTTCCACCTTGAGAGCACAAATGTAGTTGTCATCGATGGACTTGTAGTTCTCGAGGAAGATCGTCTTGGAGATGTCATTGTGCAATCGCATCATGGAGTTGAACTTCATAAAAATGGGGTCGTCCACGCCAGCTCGTCGCAAGGCAATCTTCATCTCCTTGAAGTACTCGTCGATGGACTTGGATCCTTCGATGGTGTTCTCCAGTTGGCGTCAAAGTTGTTCCGTGTAGGTTGGAGGCACGAACTCTCGCCGCAAAGCTCTCTTCGTCTTGGGCCAACTCATGTCGTAGGTCTCCGAAGGTGTGTGAAGCCACCATGTGGACGCGTAGTTGTGGAAGTTTCTTGTGGCGCAGTTCACTTGATCTTCGGGAGGAACTTGATGTAGCTTGAGGTAGTGGTCCATCAAACGCTCCCACTCGAGATAGTCCTCAGGTTCTAGAGTCTCATAGAAAGGAATCGCATGGTCGATGTCGAGGTCATAGTAGCTTGTGGAAGTCATGGACTTGAGCTTGGGGAGCTTCTCTTGAAGTGCTTGTTGGCGAAGATGACGTATGTCCATAGGCGAAGATGCCTTGAAGTCGCTCGGCGAAGATGCCAAGGGAGATGGTTAAGTCGTTGAGAGGTTGTTGGTGTTGAGATCTTGACCTTCATGTTCGTGGTGGTGATGGTGTCGATGCCTATGTGACCCTTGCCGGAGATGGTAGCTTGGAAGCATGTGTACTTGAGCGTCTTCTCATAATGATCGATCCATGCTCGAGACTTCTTGTACTGGTTCCTATATGAAGAAGGATATTGAATTCAAATGGGATTTATTGGAAATAATTAAACGCAACTCTGAAGATTGGGAACTCATCGAAGGTAAAGAGTCAGGTATAAACCTTAAGTTTGATTGTGTTAAATATTTCATGGATACCGATGCCGCATTCCAGATTTCCGGGGCCGAAGCCGGATATCCGGGACTTGGCGAGGCACCGGATCTCCGGGGTTGACGCCGGATGTCCGGCCGCTGATGCTGTTGGCCATCAGTTGGGGCAGCCCCTACGCGTCTACCCAGGCGCCGGATGTCTGGCCTTTGGCCCGGATGTCCGGCCGCTGTAGCTTCAGCATCCCCGTCTTCTTCCGTCGTCGCTTCCATGCTTCCCTCGCGGATGGTGTAGTTGTTCCTTGGCGCTTGCACTCCTCCTCATCGTCCGTAGTGTTCCGACAATACCTATGCATGCACACGAGAGGGGTGTCAAGTAGTATACCATCCTCGAAGGGGTCAAGTGAGCATGTGTAAAGGAGATGATTCACCTTTGGGTATGTCAAGTAGATGTTGCACGTGTCACTCGCCAAAAGGACTCTTGACATGATGATGTCCATAGGATGCTCCGCATCATCTCCCCTCCCTTGCGAAAGATCCGACCTCGGATCGAAAACCAAATCACCATGGGAAAGAGACGGCTTCGCCGTGTAGAAGTGGACGTTCACCAAGTACGTGTCATCTTGAAGCTCGAAATGGGCACTCTCCAATGTCGCACCGTCTTGGGATTCCTTCAAAAGGAGTAAGGACAACAAACACTTGGAAAAACAAATGTGGTTAGCATTAGTGCAAAGCCAAGCATTCAATAGGTTATTCACCAAACAAGTGTCGTCATCATGCAAAGCATATGGTGTGATAAAGGATTGTGACATGGCATGTAAGCAAATCAATCGAGCACAAGCAAAGAAATCATGGGGACAAGCATGTAAATGTGAGGCAGTGATGCAAATATGTGTGTCAAGAGAATAAGCTTCTACCTCAAGATCATAGCAAGCATTCACAAATTTCTCAATGAAAGGTCTATGGTAGGCATATGAATCATTCACAACACCAAAGAAGATGATATATCTAAACACATGGATCAAGTGCAAGACAATCCAAGCAATACGTGCATAGGGTGTAGTGAAGATAGTGTGGCACTCAACACAATAAAAAGAGCAATTGTTCATCATGTGTGAGGTAATCAAGGCAAGCATGTAGCAATCAATGGGACAAGGCATATGTGAAGTGATGACATTGTTGCAACCAAACATATGAGAGGAGCAAGTAATCCATGAATTGGATGCAACACACAAGGTGATCAGGACATCAATACCATTGTTACACCCACAACCCTTGCTGCTATACATACTGGACCAATTACTAGAGCTCGCACACGCCAATTAAATTATCAGGTACTTTCGTTTCTTGGTATGATGCTGCCTAAATTGGATACATTTGTTTTGCTTACAAATGAAGGGCCTGGCATGGATAAGAGGGATGAACACTGGAGCAAGACCAGGCATGGAGATGATGGCATGCGCAAGGGGATCCAGAACGGAGTTACAAGTGATGATTCCAGGACTTTGAAGCCACCATAATGAGTGCATGAAGCCTTGGACGAAATATACAAGATGCCACTTCATAAATTTCGTCCAGAGGCTATTCTAGGTGCTGCGTCACCTTATTTTTGGGCCAGGCCCATGTATTTTCGAAGTACTTGATTATAGGCAGTTTTTAGAGTCCGTATGTGTGGGGAAACAAGAGTTAGGGTTGGTTTCGGACCCCTCCTCCAAGGGCTACGAAATTCCCCCCTCTCTTCTCCATATATACATCCCTTAGGGCATCGTTTAGACTTTGGGTTTTGTTGAGATTAAAAGTTCTCCATAGCTGCAACTTCACGTACTTCGTTTGTGTCCAATGACTAGACCAAGACGTCATAGAACCCCACCTTCATTAATAAAGCTTTCCTATTTTATTCACAATATCCAGATTGCAATCTCAGTTTCTTGCTTGTTCTTCGTTTTCTCGCAGGAAATAGACCATCGTGGTCAGGTTGATCGTGCTCTGGCGTGGTCAATAACCTCTCGGAGTTGGTTTGGCGATTGCTAAGGCGCGACGTCCTCGCACGTTCATAGTCGGATCGCCAAAGTTGACTTCCACCAAAATGATAGACACTATCTCATCGAAATATCGGGCCCCTCACCTCTATCAAGTGGTATCAGATTTCCAGGTTGCTCGGTGAGATTTTACAGTTTTTCATAGTTTAGATCGAGTCTGTTCTTCATACCTACAGTCCACGAAAAAAGCCAAAAAAATTAGGGTTAGTTCATCATATCCGAACCAATCTGAGCCTTTGCATAGTCTTTTCAGTATTATGCTTTGTTGAATTTGCGGTTGCATCGTTGTGTCTAATTTGTTGGTCTTAGAGTCTAGTCTTTTAGAGTTTCGAGTTCTGGTCATAACTTGTCATGCCGCCGCCGCACCATCATCATCGCCCCTGCCATCTACCACCACCGCCTATCCGCTTTCGATCCGTCTCCATATATCATCACCAATCCGTATCCATATACCACCACCAATCTGTATCCATATACCACCACTTCTGCCATATCCTACCACCATATATCCACCACCAATCCGAGTTCCTTTCATATTAGGTTTGTTTTCGAGGTCCGTCTAATTTCCGATTCGTGTTTCCTTGCCTAAGAAGGTTTCAGAAAAAAAGAGTCTGGAGACCCCCGGGCAGTTTTTAGGCCAAAATTTTCACAATCACAAGAACGGAGTTACACGTGATGATTCCAGGACTTTGAAGCCACCATAATGAGTGCATGAAGCCTTGGACGAAATATACAAGATGCCACTTCATAAATTTCGTCCAGAGGCTATTCTAGGTGCTGCGTCACCTTATTTTTGGGCCAGGCCCATGTAATTTCGGAATACTTGATTATAGGCAGTTTTTAGAGTCCGTATGTGTGGGGAAACAAGAGTTAGGGTTGGTTTCGGACCCCTCCTCCAAGGGCTACGAAATTCCCCCCTCTCTTCATATATACAGCCCTTAGGGCATCGTTTAGACTTTGGGTTTTGTTGAGATTAAAAGTTCTCCATAGCTGCAACTTCACGTACTTCGTTTGTGTCCAATGACCAGACCAAGACGTTATAGAACCCCACCTTCATTAATAAAGCTTTCCTCTTTTATTCACAATATCCAGATTGCAATCTCAGTTTCTTGCTTGTTCTTCGTTTTCTCGCAGGAAATAGACCATCGTGGTCAGGTTGATCGTGCTCCGGCGTGGTCAATAACCTCTCGGAGTTGGTTTGGCGATTGCTAAGGCGCGACGTCCTCGCACGTTCGTAGTCGGATCGCCAAAGTTGACTTCCACCAAAATGATAGACACTATCTCATCGAAATATCGGGCCCCTCACCTCTATCAAGTGGTATCAGATTTCCAGGTTGCTCGGTGAGATTTTACAGTTTTTCATAGTTTAGATCGAGTCTGTTCTTCATACCTACAGTCCACGAAAAAAGCCAAAAAAATTAGGGTTAGTTCATCATATCCGAACCAATCTGAGCCTTTTCATAGTCTTTTCAGTATTATGCTTTGTTGAATTTGCGGTTGCATCGTTGTGTCTAATTTGCTGGTCTTAGAGTCTAGTCTTTAGAGTTTTGAGTTCTGGTCATAAGTTGTCATGCCGCCGCCGCACCATCATCATCGCCCCTACCATCTACCACCACCGCCTATCCGCTATCGATCCGTCTCCATATATCATCACCAATCCGTATCCATATACCACCACCAATCCGTATCCATATACCACCACCGCTGCCATATCCTACCACCATATATCCACCACCAATCCGAGTTCCTTTCATATTAGGTTTGTTTTCGAGGTCTGTCTAATTTCCGATTCGTGTTTCCTTGCCTGAGTAGGTTTCGAAAAAAAAGTTTGGAGACCCCCGAGCAGTTTTTAGGCGAAAATTTTCACAGGCAAAGATATTTTTTCCCTATCCTATTTTTAGGCTTTTCTGAGTCTTTTGATCCACGTGCCATCATAGTGATTTTTTGTCGCACTTTTTCGTCGTCGCTGCCCTGATTTCTGAAAAAAAGTCAAAAAAATTTCCTGCCCATCCTGTCAGTTTGACGAGGGAAGAGTTTTGAGACACTCGCCATTATAGTGATTTTTCACAAAAAAAGAGGAGCACCAAAAAAAGGAGCGCCAAAAAAAACAGAGCGAAAAAAAGTCCCAGAGTGTGCTTTTCCCTTGTTTACGTGCAGCACCGTGATTTTGTTAGTGTTCTAAGCTCGCGTCTCTACCACGGTCTAGCCTAGGACCAGCACAGTACCGTCGTTGAGCGTTTATTCAACTTTGCATCTCTGAATTGATTATTGCTGACCCTTTTTGCTACCATATTATAAGCCTTCCTAGCTCCACATACATGTACCTCGTGCGTTTGATTTTCCCTGGTAATCGCTCTATCGAAGCTTTGAGAGTTTTGACTACGATGGTTGCCGATCACCACTTGCTGCTGGGTAAGAACTGGTAAGAATTTGAGATTTGCTTGATGGATTTGTGACACCCACCACCACCTCTTGTTAGTAGTCTGTAGGATCTTATTCTTGTGTGTTTCTCTTGCTGCTAACCATGGCAGGATCACAAGCCGACGAGACTGACTGGGAGAACATGACGAATAAGGAGTTGCATGATTAATTTCAGCAAATGATGAGTGGACAGGTGCAAGATGTGCTAAACAGATTTGAAGAGGCCATGGAGAAGATAGATGGCATGGACAAGACGTTCGAAACAAAGCTCGATAACAAGTTTAATGAATTGCTCGCGCGTCTTCCACCACCACCACCGCTGCCCCTAACGCACCTATACAACAACAACAACAACAACAACAACGTCGCTTTCCAAATCAAGTGGGACGAGCACAGCGCGTTCCCATTGACCCTGGGCAAAATTCTGGTGCCGCTGTCGAAGCTTCTGTCGCTCCTGCTGCTACTGCAGAGTTGGAGGACCATTACGAGGATGAGCTTGATCAAAATTAGAACTACGTGCAACCACCAGCACCTTGATGAGGACATCAATACCATTGTTACACCCACAGCCCCTACTGTTACATATACTGGACCAATTACTAGAGCTCGCGCACGCCAATTAAATTACCAGGTACTTTCGTTTCTTGGTAATGATTCTAATGTTCATGAGATTATGATGCTGCCTAAATTGGATACATTTGTTTTGCTTACAAATGAAGGTCCTAGCTTGGAGAAGGATGAACATTGGAGCAAGAACACAAATGGAGTTGATGGCATGCACAAGGGGATCAAGAACGGAGTTACAAGTGATGATTTCAGGACTTTGAAGCCGCCATAAGGAGTGCATGAAGCCTTGGACGAAATATACAAGATGCCACTTCATAATATTCGTCCATAGGCTATTCTAGGTGCTGCGT